>NW_016690519.1:0-27539 GCF_001604755.1 Lepidothrix coronata | reverse complement strand
TGTAGATGTGGCACTTAGGGACATGGTCTACTGGTGGACTTCGCAGTGTTAGGTTAAGTGTTGGACTTGATCTTACGGGTCTATTCCAATCTGAAGGATTTTATGATTACATGTTTTTATATTTACTTTTCTTTAGTTCAGTTTGAAATCTGGTTTTCCCTTCTGTCAATTCAGTGAACCTACAGAAGTATCTGAAGCCCCTCCTGAGAGAGCAGCTCAGGAAAATAGCAAGTTTACCACAATGATGTGGATGCTAAAAGAGTAAGATGAACATTCTTCTGCTTGTCGGACTTAAAACTCTGTGATGGGCAGTATCCATTTCAACTGATTACAGTTTCACTTCTCGTTAGCTGCTGTGAAAAAGATTGTCTTCCCTCACAGGGAAAGAAGGCTGTGGGACTGGGAGGAAGACCCCAGCTAAGAGGGATGCTCCCTGAGCACACAGTTAGGTGTAGCCTTCTGCCACAGGGGTAGAAGGTTCCTGCAACAGAGAGCAGATGGTGCCTGCTTGGGTTGTGGGGACCCTTTTTTGCAATGGGACAGGTGAGAGCAAGCCAAGAATAAGAAAGCCTGAAGGGAATCTGAGGCAGACACAGAGGAGTCGGCTGAAATAACATGGGAACAGACAGCCAGGTGGTTGGAGTGTCAGAAGGAAGATTACCCTTAGGATACAGAGGGAATTGTACAGCATTTTTGCAACCTAAAAGCTGAATATTGCTACCCTGGGAATTGTCTGAAAGAAAGACTCACTCCATCAGTACAAAAAAAGAATAGGGAGCAGTTTTGTTTACAAACCTCTTATTTGAATTTGGGTTTACTCTGAGCTTTTCCTATACCAAAAAGAGTTCAGAGTTATGATATGGGGTGTCTACAATGCACAATCCTGCTAAGGCCTGTATTTTGATATTTAAAGCCCTTTACAATGTGTGAGTGCTTACTTCAAGGAAATGATCCAAAGAAGGACACTGATCCACAATAAATCCCCCCTTTCCAAACTCAGGAACCCATGAAGACTTGTCGTGTCAAAACTGTGATTAAAGCAAACAGTTTGGAAGAAGACATGCCACAGGAAATAGAACTGAATAACTAAGTCTTGGGTACTCATGGACTGCAGTGTACAGGACATAGCTGCAGGGAACATTGATAAGGGGACATTCAGCCTGACCTGTGACAAAGACTATTCGAGACATTTTCATATTGTTTGGGTTGTTTTTTAAAAATTTGTAGAGTTAGATCACCATTTGGAAAAACAGTAAAATCACCAAAAGACACAGGTATATCACACAGAGAGAATTAAGTCATCTGTTCACAAATTCAGATAAAATTATCACTATTGAAACCACAAATATCTTTCACCTTCCTCTATTATTGGAAACAATTTAAGCTTTATTCTTTTAGCTTTTTAGTCAGTTACTTATCTGGGCTTTGGGAGCCACATAATTAACAAAGAGGATTTGAAACTATATCTTGCATCTCCCAGAAGTGTGCCCACAACCATTATTCTAAGATGTTTTTTTCTTGTTTCCTGCTGTTACTTTTCCAATTTTTGTAAAATACTTAAAAGGTCATTGAAAGGGAAAGAAATAACCAGGCAGTGAGAATAACAGCTTCAAGGAATCTAAAGGACGGGACATGTATCTGTAAGGATACTGAACTCTAGAAGCCTTAAGAAAGCAAAGGCACTCACATGAAAGTTGAGAACTTTGGATTTTGATTCCTTGTGGACTCAATTTGTTGCAGTGACTAAACCAAAAAAACTACATCAACACTGCCTTTTTCAAAGGGTTCCAAATTTTGCACTTCTCACATTAAAACAACAACAACAACAACCCCCCCCCAAAAAAAATCAAAACAAAACAAACAAACAAACAAACAAAGAGGAAAAACTAGACATTGTTACTGGAAGCAATAGCATCATAAACAGTAAAATCTATTAAAGGGAAAGACTTATGAAGAGCAGCTGATGTCACTTGGCTTATTCAGCCTTGAGAAGAGAGGACTGAGGGGAGGCCTTATTGCAGCCTACATCTTCCCCAAGGAGGGCAGCAGCTGATCTCTCCTCTCTGGTGACCAGCAATAGGGCAAGAGGAAATGAGAAAAAGGTGTATCATGGGATGTACCTTCACTGAGAGGATGGTTGATCACTGCAACAAGATCCCCAGGGAAGAGGTCATGGCACCAATTCTGTCAGAGTTCAAGGAGTGTCTTGATTATGCTCTTAGGTATATGGTTGAGTTTTAGGTAGCCCTGTGAGAGGCAGGGATCTGGACTCAATGATCCTAATGGGTCTCTTCCAACTCAAGATATTCTATGATTCTCTGATCCATAGTTTCTTTAAAATTTTATATTCAATAGTTCACTACTTCATGCTACACAATTCATTCTATTAATTACATTCAACTTATTAATAAGACGAGTTAAATTATTTCCAGATCCATGTTGTAAGTATGTCATTTGTGTTAGCAAAAGAACTACTGGATAAGATAGAAGGATCAATATTTCAATTCTTCACGATATTGATATCAAAACAAGATTAAACATTTTGGTCACAATTATTCTGGTTTTAGAAGTTTCTATAGAGCAGAAAGGCTCTGTAGACATGGGAGGATAGAGAAATGCCTGAGTATGACCTGGAATTAAAGAATGATAGGATATTACTCTATTATCAGACAAGCTTTCAACATGAAGATTTCCATGGAACAGAATATAAAAACAGATGATTAACTCCCAACAACACAGCATAAACTGTGATCTAAGTCAGCCTAAAGGGTTCTGATGGGTTTATTTAAATTCTGTGACTTACAAATAGATAAAGAAGGTGAAGGAAATGCAAGAAATGAGGAAGGCCAAATGATTATTGCAATGTAAACATGACTTCATGCAACACAGACTTAGAAGAAGGGACAAGATTTTGTAAAAGATCCTATGGAGCACTTAATTATTCTTATTTCTTTCTTTTTTTTAAAAAAGCCTGTTGAAATTTTAGAAATAAATTTTACAGAAACTCTAACTTGAAAATATTATCTGCTCTTTGCAGTTCAATTCTCAGGGCATAATAATTCTCTTTCCATGAACAAGATGCTAATCAAAAACAATTACATAAAATACCTAGTTTTTAGTCAAAGTCCTAAAAGGACAATGAAAACAGACATGAACAGCAGTTTCTGCTTCAATCAAAATCACTTATCAATATTAATGATAAGAAAAGGGGCTTAAGGCTACCAGGCCCTGAAAATGTTCCCTTTTTCATCAACTCTAGTGACCAAAACATCTTTTGGAAAGAGTAGGAAAAAGTAGTCAGTTGCCAACACAGAAACACAGATCTGACAAATGGATTTGATGACATTACAGTGTGATGCATGAATTAAACTTATGCCTCATCTTTTAAGTTATATTTCTGTAGACTGAAGGGTCAATATCATACAGAGTACCAGGAGGACCAGATGCTTCCTTATGTGAGTCTACGCAAGAAAATTAACTGAATATATTTGAACTGTATGAAGTTTCTCTCTATCTTAGGACAACGTTCTTCAATAGTCAGGAAGGATTAAAGAACTTCTATTAATATAAAAAGCTGTCAACTGAATGCAACTTAGAAGAAACCACTGTATCAAAAATAGACTTTTAAAGGCAATTTCAAGTATGGTTACAAATCTCAAGAGACTTTCATAAAGGAACTACCTTATCCCAAAGTGCTGTGACTACAACTGTCTGCTGCTCTGAAATACAGTCTAGTGGAACTTGAATCTCTACAGTGAAAGTCATCAAAGCACAGCATAGCTCAAATTTACTTCTTGGGGATCTACAATACTTTTGCAAGGACATGCTCTGGATGAGAAACAGTGATATTTCAACTGATGAAAAGCTCATGCTTTTACTTTTTCAGAAAGATGCAAGGAACATATACTAGTGTTTAGAAAAGCCTCTGTACAGATTTGTAGAAAAGACATCTGAATATTTCAGTATTTAGCTTGCCTTTTTTTCTTATTTGTTGTATAAAAATTCAATACTCACATGATAAATTTTGCTTTAAAATATTTCTTTTACCTTCAGGAAGACTGGTAACAATTTGTTTTTCGAGTACCAGATATCTATAATGTATTTTGTTTAGATAGATACACATATCAACTAACTGTTATATTAAAGAAATAAGCCATCTGTTAGTGGCTGACAACACAACAGAACAATAATCACATAATAAAAATACTGCAAAAAATGACAGACCTGAATCAATAATGCAAACACAAGATACACACAAAACTGTCACAGAACAAAACAGAGCAACAAGTAATCACACTCCTTGTTTGAGCAGAATAACAGCAAAGCACTGATTTCCAATGTAGGTCTATCCCTCACCATCAGCTGGAGATGCCCAGACTCTGCAAAGATATGAGACAAAGTGGACTATTTCTGCCTTACCGAAAAAGTTCCTTTTTTCCCAGGCTCCTGTACACATCAGATAACTGTCTGGTTTTGAAGGACATAATTGTCCAGTGATTACAACTTGTCAGAAAAGTATTTACAACATAATTTCATCAAACTATGTATTTTTGACTCTAAATATTTTTTTGTCACAAAATTCCCAACGATCTCAAAACTATCAGCTACTTTCCACAGAAAGTAAAAAGAGAACAACCTGACACGCTGTAAATGCAGTCTTGTGAATAACAGTGATTCAAACAGAGCCAAAGGAATATTTCTAAGTAAGCAGCATACCTCCTTCCCTTTCAGCAGTCATACTATGATGGATAATGCTTTTCAGGAAGAAATTGTAATTAACTGGCTTTACTTCTCACTAAGGCAATAAAAAAATGTTCACAGGGATACCGAAGGAAGTCCAGATGAATTCACCAAAAGGCAGAGAATCCCTCACATGTTAAAATGCGTGCATTAACATTCATGAAGAGGCTCCCATCTGAAGCTTTGAAGAAGGACCTTTCAAGACCTAAAGTGCAGGGCATATATTATTTGCTTCTAACTGAACTTATTGGAAATAAACTCTGCATGATGACTTTATATTAAATTATGTTAAAGAAAAAAAAATCATACAAAAAAATTAAAAAAAAACCAAAACCAAAACAAATGAAAACCAAAACAAAAAACCAACCAAACAAAACCCAAACAAACAACAAAACCAAACAAATAAAAACCAACCAACCAAACAAAAACGAACTAAAAACCAAAAAACTCAACTACAAAGCAATTTCCACATGCTCTGCAGAAAATGCTGCTGCAACACAGTGCTCACTCCTGGCTGTTTCTTACCAACCACAACCAGGAATATCATTTACCAAGTATGCTAACACACTCATTTGGTTTGGTGGTGTGCTGGGGCTGCACAGATGGGTGCATTTCGCTCTCATCTGTCCCACAGCTGGGAGACCTTCTGCTTGGCCTTGTCTTCCACTTGTGCCAAGATGCACACCAGTCTACAGAGGCAAATTCATAAATATTAAATGTGGATCCATAGGAACCCCTCTAAAATGCCAACAGCATTTCTCTGGAAAACCTGGCTTTAAAGGAGATCATCAAAATCCCGACCCCTGTGAAGTCTGTCCAGCTTGTCCCTCCTCTGAACAGTTACTTTACAGGAGGTACTGTGTAGTCCCAAAGTGTCAGAATTCATGGAAAAATCCCTTCCACCTCTACAAGGCAAGTTACCAGGTATGGAAAAGAACCAGTTTCTGTAAGGCTACTTGACAAAAGGTCTGGCTTTCTGCCTGTGGAGTACCCAGTCAGGTGCAACTTGAGATCCCAGCACCGGGAACAGCTGTGAAGTTTTACCAGAAAGGCAAACATCCAGTGGTGTTACCTGGGAGGAGGTAAATGCTGTTGGAACGCAGAGATCTCCTAGAGGGTAAACTGCCTGATGATTAGATAAAACCATCTCCCTTCCTGAAATCTAGACTTTTATCAGCTCCCTGCTCCTCACATTGCTGTTTAACAAACCCACATTCTACTGTTTGTGATTTCTGTTCTCATGGTCCAAGAAAAATAATTAAGAACTTGACATATTTTGAGTTAGCATTTGCAGAAAGCAAAATAGAAAACTTCACATTGCACAGAAACCCAGAGAGAAATTAATAGAAACTATAGAGCAAAGTTAGGTAAAGACTCAAAATGTAAAGGTGTACTTTGTAACATATCTCTAAAATGATACTGTCAAGTAACATTCAGCTGCTCAGTGATGAAAGTTTTTTATTGTTTTATTCGCTATTTACAGATTTGATAGCATGTTTAATTACTCCCTATTTTGTCTAATTAAACACTGTTCTGAAAAAAAAATGGCAGTTCTTGCAAAAATGCTTTTTTTTGGTGGAAACATCTCTATTTGTTTCAAGGTCAGGAAGACTGTGCAGGTCCAAAGCAAACTTTTTAGTAAAATTAAAATAAAACCACAAAAATAGGCTCCCAAACCCAACCACAATGCCAAACAAAAGAAGTAGCACAGAGCACTCACTGATTAAGCCACTCTCCCAACCTCAGGCTGAGTACTTGTCTGCACACAGCTACTGGGCACTCCTTGGCACTTTGCTCTCTCTCTCTTGATCCCTCTTATGAACAAATGTGGAAGCCTCACTCTTTAAGCCCCATGGAATTGTACTGCTCTCCAACTAAACTCCAACTAGCTACAGTGAATTGTAGCACTCTATGTATTTTTGGACAGTGCCAACACCCAAATCTATTGAATCTGGACATTTATTCAAATGAAGAAATTTGCATGGTTCAGTCACTAAAAATGTAGGAAAAAAAAAGAAGCAAAGAAAGCATTGGTTTGCTATTATTTAATGGCTATATAGCTGGTTAATCATTTGGAGCTTACATACATTGACTTCACAATGCTATCTAGTGCACCTTTTCTTTTTTATGAAACCTTAATATATATGAAATGGACAATAAGCATTTTAGGACCTGGATCAAAGCTTTGAGTTTTCCTACTGTTTAGGAAGAAACATGACTGTCAGGATGCAGCAACATATTTCACTTTGCCTTTTAAAGCTATAGCAGACACAATAAGAGATAATTAAATTAACTTTCATAAGCAGAATATTGTTAAAATGTTTGACTAGCATTTGCATTGAACTGCTAGACTTCTAGCAGTACCAATTCATATCTAGTATGCCAAAAAAAATTAGCATCAGCAGTGACAGAAAAAAATCTTTTAAAATACTACCTCACTCCTAAGCCTGGAGAAGTATCTTCTGTGAGAAAACAGGGAAGAAATACTCAATTATGAGTTCTGGATGCTAAAAAAAGTAGCCCCCAAACTCTTTGCAGAAAATACCAGTGAGATCCAAATTAGGGCCCATTTTGATCCTTTTTTTTTTTTTTTAATAGGTAGCATACTAGGGACTGAATGGAGAGCACGTCTCTTCCACATAGGTTTTAAACAGCCATCACTAATGACATTTTGTTCCCTCCCACCTGTTCTAGTTTCTAAACATGAGCCCCTGATGAAAGGCTGGCCTCCAGCAGCAATTCTCCAAGCCATGTTGTTCCTTCACAGCCTTCAATTTATATTCAAGTCAGGAACACGACACTTCTTTTGTTAGCTTTTGATTTTCATCTTCTGTTTTCTGCATTAATCCCCGTAACAAAAATTGTCATTGTGATAGGTGCTGAAGAAATCAGTAAGATTAATAAATAGTTGGTATAATATCTAAATACTCTCCCCTATCAAGATGAGTACGTTGTTGAATTTGTGCTATGTGGAACAGCTGACAGTAGAAATAGTTATAATAGATCACTTTGACAACTTTAGATTTACATAATGGATTCAGCCACTTTGTAGATTGGGTTTGTGCACATTTTCTCAGCATGCAAAACATGCCTATTACCTTTAAAACCTTTGAACCCTTGTTTCGAATGGTATATGCTGCTACATAAAATATACTTTTTTGCAGTCTATAGTTTTAAAAATATATTTTAAGAGATGTATTAGTATGTTTATATGTTATGTGCAAACAAAGTAAATTTATGTTCCTAAACCAGAGTTAAAGTTGATGCACCTGTTTAGTGATTTTATCACATTTTCATTTAATTCACACAAGCTGATTTTTCTTTTCTTTTTTTTTTTAGTCCCCTTAACTCTTTTTCAGATTTAGAAAATATAATTAGTAGCAAATAAAGACACTGCAGAATTGTACCTGTAAAATTTATACCTTTTCCAGTCTGCTCACAGCAGATCATAAAGGTATTTATTACCAAAAAATAACCAAGGATTAGTTAATTCTAGTTCCAGTCCAATTCCATGGATACAAAGAGCAAAAGCAGCATAAGAGGCTGAAAAGGGCCATGTAGCAAATATAAGATAATCCCCTCCACAAAGACAGACACTGTGAAGGAGGCAGTGGTGTTGCCTTCTGAGGTCTTCCCATTTGGGAGGACATGCAGAGCAGGGCTGCAGCAGCCTGGGCTGTGGAGATTCTGCTCAGTGATGAGACCAACAGAGAAATTCAACACCACTAAAACCACACTAATATGTGTGATGTGTTACTTAGGGAAGAGGCTTGCACACCTTCCCAGCAGGACACACAGCTCTAAAGATTCCAGTAGTATGGGGGTCTTAAAAGAATATCTCTGCTTTGACATCACCCAAACTGAAACCTGGCACAGGGACAGCCTGCCAAGTGACTGCTCAAGGTGGGGTACTCGTAATTCCCAAGCCAGTGCTCTTCAAACTTGCAGGACAGGCAGTTCTACAACAAGCCCACCAGGCAAACTCTCCTAGGTCCAGGTCCATGGGATTTTAGCATACAGCTCCAAAACTGTTCAGCGAACCTATGGACCATCTCTAATATTCTCCTACAAATTTCTTAGTTGATGGGTTTTTGTCAGATTTACTGCAGTTACAGGACATGTGGGATATAGCCTGCTATACATTCTGAAAACATAAGCATTTGTCTTGGACAAAATGAATTTTCAGTCCATGGGAAGTTCTAAAAAGTGGAATTTCCTGTGGACTGGAAATCCTATTTTTTGGCTAGGAATAACCTTGTATCCTTTATTAAACATGCATATCATGGAGGAATTAAAGTAATTTCTTTATTTCTACTACTACCTTAGGCATCTATTTCTGACAAGACAAATATTATTTTTTACTTGGGATACTGAAGGATTTTATAAGACTATTGAATGATGTAAGCATCTGACTATATGTTTTTTCCTATCAGTACTTCAAAAAGGCAGAAAATGCTAACATTTATATTTCCCAGATTAACAATAAGTTACTCAAGGCAAAAGAGGCAGACTGTCACAAAGAAACCAACTGAAGACAGGCAGCTTTGAAGTCTAATTTTTTAGATCAAGACATTTAAACTCTGTCACATCACCTTAAACATTATACTGAATTACGAGCATAAGGTCATGTATGGGCTGTTGTCGCTTTGCATAGTTTGAGGAATGTGATTAATTTGCAAATTAACACAGGTACTTTAAGCTAATTAGAGCCTCAGATAACCCTTCGTTTAAATATGTTAACACTCTTTTTGCAAGGTGGAATATATTGCCATCACTGGACTAAAACACAGGCAATGTCTGCCAGCAATAAGTGTAAGTAATGGCTCTAACCAGTTGCTGTAATCTCTTTGATTTTCTAAAGTAAGTCTGTAAGTGAAATAAAGTCTGCAATTATCCATTTTGCTGTTCATTAATAACTTTTAAAAATAGGTTAAAACACAATAAATATTTATACAAGCTCCCAGATGACCAGGTAAATGTTCCAGTCCAATTAACACAAGTTTTTTGTCCTTATCCCATGGCTTCCCATTAACACAAGTTGTTTGTCCTTATCTCATGGCTACCTAGACTTCTGCTGCACCCTCACGCAAATACTTACATATGGAAATATAGATACGTTGTTAGACAAGGATAAATGGCAGGTTCACATTTTTTTCCCAAATACTGGATGTAATAATATTTCTCAGTACCCAGGCAGCCTCTTATTTAAAGTGATCCTGATTCAGCCTGATTCTGTTTTGGTGTTATTCATTAAATGAATGCTTCATAATTACCCTTTGAGGGTGATTTTGGGGGGCTGAGAAACTAACCATGTATACTAAAAAAAATTAAAAATGTAAATGCACAACAAATTTGGCAGCACATTCTCTGACCTCTCAAAAATCCCAGGGGATGATTGTGCTGTTGAATTCAAACCACTAGTGAGTCCCTTCTTTTTTCCTTTTGCCATTTCTTATAATTGGGATGTGCATTTTTCATGCCTAATGTTCTCAGGTAATTAACCAGGTCTCCAAATACCTACTTGTTGGCATATTTCCCCAATATGAAGGGGGAGTGTTTGGAGTGATGGTGTTTTGTCTTCCCAAGTCACCATTATACATGATGGAGCCTGGCTTCCCTGTGGATGGCTGAACACCCACCTATCCATGGGAAGTGGTGAATGAATTCCTTATTTTGTTTTGCTTGTGTGCACGGCTTTTGCTTTACCTGTTAAAGTGCCTTTATCTCAACCCAGAAGTTTTCTCACTTTTACCATTCCAGTTCTCTCCCCAGCCCTGCTGGCAGGGGAATGAGCGAGTGGCTGTGTGGTGTTCAGTTGCTGGCTGGGGTTAAATCACAGCACCTACGAAGTGTGATTCTTTGAATTGGTGGGAAGAGTAACTACAGCACCTAAGGAGACATGAGCCTTCAGAAGCTAAAAGAAGACTGACTGCTCCTTCACAGTGTTAAAATTTCACATCACTTCAAAGAGTAAAAACAAAACAGGAAAAGGAAAGACGGTGTGGAGAGGATGTGAGGGGAATCAAGGCATAAGCTGCAAAGTAATCAAACCACTTAAGTGAGAAGTAAGCGAAGAGAATGTTTTAGGAAAGTGACATATCTGAATCCCATCTTCCATCTAGACCTTACACTTCTATATCCAGATTAGTGCTCACAGCAAGCTGTCTTGGCTCCTGGGCTTTCTCTTTGTCTCTGCTATGATTATTACGACAGATATTCCTCTAGCTGCTCCTATTCTCTGCTGTGCTGTCTCTCTCATGCACTTGCTGTTTCTCTTTCTGTCTCTCATAATTTGCTCAGGCTTTCAAGCCCTCTGTGACAGCATTCACAGAACAAAAGGTTGCCATTACATTTATCCCTATTTATCCTCCTTTGATGCTGAATTGAATTTTGTTCTGCTAGCACGAAGAAAGCTAGATTTGTCACCATCTTAATCATCTCTATTTTACTTAAATCACCCTGAACACCACTGTAATTTATTTCCTAAATTTATCAAAATCCTTTACAACTAAAAACTTTTCACCAAGCCCTTCCACTACTATTTTTCTAGTGAACAAAATGAGGCAAATGCAGGTATGTTTGTATGTAACCAGAATGCCTATAGGCATTTTTCTCTTGTACCTTGAGAGCCCCCCTGGAAGGAAGGGAGTGGTCAATTAGCCAGCTATGTATAGACATAAAGAAGAAAAGAAGCTCATGTAATAAAATTAAATTATCATCATGATTTTTTTTCTTTTCTTACTTTTCATAGAAATTCTAAGAAAAATTCCACAGGTAGGAATCAGTCTCACTTAAAAGGAAATTGCCCATAAAAAGCACTAAAGTCTGAAGAGGGATCAGGTTACATACCACTTTTGCCAATCCCTTGCCATACCAACTCCAACTCCCAGAGCTGTTAAACATGTGCTGGTTTTGGCTGGGGTAGAGTTAATTTTCTTCACAGGAGTTGGTATGGGGCTGTAGTTTGGATTTGTGCTGAATACACTAATGATAAAAGAGATATTTTTGTTACTGCTGTGCAGGGCTTGCACAGAGCCAAGGCCTTTTCTGCTTTTTGTACTGCCATGATGGCGAGGAGATGGGGTGCATGGGAGGTAAGGAGGAGACACCGATGGAACAGGTGACCCCAACTGACCAAAGGGATACTTTATCCCATATGACATCATGCTCAGTACAGAAAGTGGGTAGAAGAAAGAGAAAGGGGGACATTCAGAGTGATGGTGTGTGTCTTCCCAAGACCCCGTTATATGTGATGGAGCCCTGTGCTCCTGGAGATGCTTGCCTATGGGAAGCAGTCAATGAATTCCTTGTTTTGCCTGGCTTGTGTGCATGGCTTTTGCTTTCCCTACTAAACTACTTTTATCTCAACCCACGAGTTCTCCTGCTTTTACCCTTCCAGTTCTCTCTCCAATCCTACTAGTGGGAGAGTGAAAGAATGGCTGAGTGGTGCTTAGTTGCTGGCTGGGATTGAAGCACGACAACTGCCACTGTATTTTAGGTGACTGGGTTGCAAGGTCTTTGCAGATTGGTATTAAATGAGAAACATGTGTTGTAAAGATACTGCAAATGCAACAGAACTATATTGTTCCTGAATTTCCATGACATTGATTCAGTGACAAGAAACTGAAATCTTCGAGTGCAGCATTGACTTCTCATGGAATCAGAAAGCCACTATATCTCAGAATGTTCCACTCTGATCAAAGTCATCTGTATCGCACCTCTTCAGAGTACATATTCACATAATTTTTAAAAAATGTTAGTTAATTATGACTCACCATGGCTCTGGAACAATGAAATAGTGTTTACCACATTTTATAGAAAAGTATATTGAGGCCAAGCTAAATCAGTTGCCTAAAATTGTCACTGGTGAGAATCCAAAACTCTACACGGCTTGTTACATTGACTATCAAACACATGAATGTAAGAAGGCTGGTGGTACTAAGCTCACAGGGAAACTATGCAAAGGCAACACTAAAACTTCTGTCAAGTGACAAGAGGAAAGACTCTTTTCTCTCAATGGCAGCCCTCATACTGGGACAGGAGTAATTTCCCAAATGAACTACCAAATCCAACTGAACCAGCAGGAGTTCAGAAGTGAACCATCAAAAGTTATCATGAAAAGTTCATAGAGAAGAGAAACTACAGACACATTGAACTGCAGGGGGCAGAAATGCCACAACAGTTAGGATGTGCCTTTCTTCAGCCTCTCCATGAACACAGACAGCAGAAGGTGCAGAAGATGCTATGTTAAGCTGGTCACCATTTCTTCCATTCTGAGAAAGTTAAATATGTGATTCTGGAAAAAGGGATTCTTTCTAAAAGAAGGGACTACCTACCAGCTACTCAAAGTTTACATTCAAAGACTGTATCAGCAATTAATTCCCTGTGCTCTACTTCCCTTTTCTTGGCAGCGAAAAATGAGAGCCCAGCTCATGCTCTTTGCCAGCATTAAGCAGCTTTTCAAAAACGTGCTTCAGGCTCGGATATGTCAAAAAGACGATGCCAATAGTACAGGATCAATGACTTCCTTATGTCTCAGGGCAGAGGTCAAATCTATATGCTCTTTGATCTCTCTGCAAATTTTGACACAGGCTCTGATTGCTGATGATGTGCTAACAGATTCCACTAGTGTAGTCTGTGACTCCTATCACTTCAGTTATGCTTCTCAAACAGGACCTTAAACATAGACAGCAGATTATATTTTTCACTCATAGCCATACGCACACTGAGCTTGAAGATCAATGCAGGTGCTCTCCCTCCACTTCAGTTGCTATAGGTGATCTCCTGAAGATACAAGACCCCAGTCCTTACACTGCTTATGGCACCCTTTTTCTCTAAAGGGAAATACATCTGAATAACAAAAGGGAAATGTATCTGAATTACATTCCACTCAGAGAAAAGTTTAGCCTAAGTCCTACATTTTGCTCTCCTTAAGAATAAAGGAAAAAATTCCTCTATCTTTGCAGAGGCCAGTCACAGGTTAGCTGTGTGGACATTGGAGCAGGGATTCAATGTACTCACAGTACATTAGGAGGCATCACTGGTAACAAATGAGGTCTCTTTAATATTTTAGAAATTAGTAAGTTGCAGGAAACACCCCTCTGCAAACAAACTGGCAAGAAGCTGGTGGGTCCTGTTTAGTCCTTCAGTATCACTTAGACACGTAAGCATCGAAGCTTTCTCTCAGGCTTTGATCAAAGCAGAAAAACTGTAGTGTGGTTAATTGGGTTGGGCTGTACTTTATCCAGTTTCCTACTTTGACGTCATACAATGTGCTTCTGTAAATCTTTAGCATATAAATTGGAAATCCAATCTCAGAGCAAACCAACAACACACAAAGAGACTGTTCATGAAATGGAACATTGTCATTTTCTCAGCTCCTACTAAATAACAGTCGCACACTATATCCTATGGAAAATCTTCAAATCTTTTCTAAATTTCATCCTTCTCTAGAGCTGGAAGCCAGCCTTGTTCCATATTCTAAAGATCTACATATTAAGATGAATGCAATAAATGAGAAGAATTTGAAATGGCTGTACTTGTTCTATGAACTTACTAAAGTCAGTGTATTATCTCATGATACCTGTGAAGGAATGCAATGACAACAAAGAATATTCTCTTCACATTTAACTGCTGTTTTGGCACCAATCTGGCAGTATTCATGTGTTTTATTCCATAAATCCATTAACTTCTATGGGCATATTAATGTTTTGTTGGATCATGACCTCAAAGTATAAGCAACAGCCATAAAGTATATGAAAGATTATTCATAGATTCAGATTATATGGCTGAACATGGTTTTCATGTTCTGTGCAAGCCTGAATTATACACATCCAAAAGGAGCTGTTCAATTTAGACTCTGAGAGCTCAATTTAAAAATTATGTCATAATTTTTGAATTAACAAAAAAGTGATACCATAGCACCCGTAGTTTATTGCATAGATAACCCTGTTAAACATGCAGTATAGTTAAACTGGGAAAGAACAAAAAAGCTTTTGAACAGGAAAGCCTATTATAAAAACCAAGTCTCAGTTCAGAGTGAACTTCGATGCTCTAGCTGTAAACATTAAAAAATAACACACAAAAAAAAGGGATTATATCACACAAATATCTCTTTCATGGATCCTCACAGCCACTGTCGTTATATCTCACCCTTAAGACAGAGCAGGGTCACTAGCATTCACTAGCGTCTTACCTGCTGCAGAATAACCACCTACGTATAAGAATCCAATAGAGGCACAAGATAGTAAAAAAATTTGCCATTACATTACTAAGTTGAAATAATTTTTCTTTCTGGTAGTATATATGTTTTTTAACAGTGCTCTGAATTCTTGGCTTTGGACTGCAACCCTATCACAACATCAGAGACCAAGCAGTGGTGGAGTGGAATTTTTGAACTTCAGGCACCACTACCAAGTCGGAATCCTTAAGAAAACATCCCATCATTACATGGCAAGTAGAAAATCACCTGCTGACAAGGCAGTAATCCAATCAAACCTGTTAGTTGTATAATAAACTTTATTCAAGTGAACTATGGAAGTATACAGCTAAAATGGTGGAGGCACTTAAATACATTGACAGGTAGAAATTGTAAGAGCTAAGAAACTACATTTGCTTCTTTTTATCCTAAACAAGAGACATGGGGGCCTGGAAAAGAAAATAAAGGAAAATAGACAGAGTGGCAGAGGTAATAGCTGAGACTAACTGCCAGGATGACCACACTAACTTCAACAAGGCATACAATTTAATACCTTAATACATCAGTGAAAAAACCCAAACAGACTTTAGAGCTCTTACATGTTAAATCTATCCATTGTGAAAGACAATATGCTAATATCAGAACAAAACAGTTTCTTAAAGCCCTACAAAATGTTCAGTTCAGATTGGCACAACGAACAGAACAAGGTCTTTGTTCTTGGAGTTGGCATCTACATTTCGCTTCTTCAAAGTATACATATACTACAAAGTATAAAAAAAAGATATTTTTAAGCATCTCTCAGACACCCCCCGCCCCCGATCCTCCCCGCCCAGACTCAAAGCATTGCACAATTCCTGTCTATCAGCAGATAATTCAACACATGTACCTCAGCAGACAGTCAGTTCTTGCCACCTGCCTTTTATCAGAGATTTTTGTGGTACTTCTTGTGCATTGTGTGACATTGTAAGTAAATGAAAAATAACATGAATTAAAGTGAGGTAAAAGCAGTATTAAATGAGAGGCACACATTCCTGGGGATAGGACACATGCTCTCCATTTTGTTAGGGGACCCCTGACGTGAAATGGAGGCAAAGGCAAACAGGAGATTGCAGTAGGGGAAAGAAAATGCCAGCCATTCAACTGTTGAAACGCTTTCTAACATCTTTCTGACCAGGACAAGAATTAAGGGGTGAGGAAAAGGTCCCTTTATGCCAAGAGAGTAGGAGCCAAGAACAACAACCAATCTTAAACTCTGTGCTTCACGGTCCCCTAGATCATGCTAAAGCTACCCATAAACAATAGACATTACACACTCATTTGACACTCTCTTTACAGCATGACACTTAAAATAAGTTCCCAAAAGCCAGTGAAGGTCTTTGGCCATGAAAGAGCGGTACTGAGAGAGAGGATGCAGTACTTATATGGTAGACACTCCATTATTCACCTGCCAGGAAGGGAAAATCTGAGGATAGCTGGCCTTGCAGATTAGGCAGCTGGCAGAAGCTCTGTGCCCAGAATACACTGGTGCCAAGCAACTATCTGTGAGAGGTGTTATTTTCCTGAGAGCTCTAAGGACATTTCTGTGCTGTTGGCAGATCACTATGTGAGTCACTACTTGCCTCTGGGGGAAACCTATAAATGCCCAATGTGTTCCTCATGAATATTTACAGTTCAGAGTTAAGTATTTATGCCCCAGTCATATTCTTGTAGATCAGTCTTTCATGTTTATTCCCTTCTCCTTTGTTGCTCAAAGCAAGATGGAGTAGAGATTAGCCACACTGATAGGCAGTTTGCACACCCCTGCATGCCATGGCCACTCACTGAAGCCGCACTCAAGGACTGAGAGGTAAAGAGTTTGTCCTATTGTCCTTTGTTTCAGAGGTTTTTATGGCTTCAGCTTACTTTTCTCAATCACAGAGCTCAGATGTAAAGATGCATTATCAGCATAGATGCATTATCCAAATACAAAACTAAGTTTTGAACAGTAAACGTGTCACAGAGCTATGCCAAAACTCTGGATTTAGTAGAAAATTTAAAGAAGCAAACTCAAAATCCAAGTAAAAACTGTGAGTAAAAAAATTACGTGAATCAAAACACAACATTGATAGAAAACCTGGGAAAGCAAGCAAATCAAGAATTGACAGCACTGGTCTTGTAGCAATTCTCAGCATTTTCTACCCAATTCCTTTTAATCAACAAGAAGCATACGAACCAAGTACATTTATAGCTTGTGACTCGGTTATATCTTGAGTTTTCAAGAGCAGCAGAAATCAAAAAAGCATAAAAAATTAAAGAAATACTTATGTTTCTTTGACATATAAATTCACAGAATATATATATAAACAGAAGAATTTATTGCTCCAACCCTGTGGACCTGCACAGTTTTGCACAGCTGGCTAAATAAGGAAAGGGGTATGAGAATAGTACAGTTTGTTTTTTCATTTGAAAAATAACTAACAAAATTTAGTTCCTATATGCTCTACAACTTGTAACATTTTTGAAAGGTTCCTCTCCTCTCCAGAAAATTTCTGAGGATCCTGCAGTTCCAATATTGTCTAAAAATTTGTACTCTTTTAGGTGCTAAATTCAGAAAGTTTTCTTCCAAGCAATTTGTGTCATTATACAGACACTAAAGTCAGATCGTGTTTAACTTAATGAGTTTATATTGCCTTGCGTCTGATGTCCAACTTAAAAAATGCAGAGTATTGTTGCCCTCCATGTTCTGGAAAGAAAAGCTTAGTGAGTGGATGCTTTACAGTATTCTGTGCATTTTCCATGTCTCTCAGTAAGTCAGATTTCTTCTTCCATTTTTGAATTTCATGCTATATGCAACAACTAATAACAAAAACAAAACAAAAAACAACAACAACAAAAAAAAAGTCTTCCCTGACCTCAGCTATTAAAGATACTGTTGATGTGCATGTAAGAGTGAAGACTGCACTTCTTCAGCACCTTAGTAACACACACGGCAACAACCAGGTAGACTCTTTGATGGTTCTGAAATGTCCTTTTTAACAGTCTCTGAAAGCAGGCAGCTTTTCAGAACTGAATAACCAGAATTTTCTGCATGTCTGCTATGCAAAAATCATAGATTCAAGTGATATGACCTGACTTCTAGAGGACAGGAGGAATATTTTTATCAGATTTTTTACTGAAATGCATGACACAGTCTTCAAGCTCAAATGAAAGAACCATATGTGACATGGGGATATAGGGGATTGTTATTATACCTTTTATTATGTAATGAGAGGTCATTGGGTTTCAGAAATTACAGAATTTGAAACAAAACAAAACAAAACAAAACACATCAAAGAACAGTTAACTGAAAACTGGGCTGAGTTGAGGGTTTCTCAAGAAAGATAATGCTGAGCTGTACTGAATGAGACACAGCAAAACTGGTCTCAGAAACCGTACTGGAACCAGTCCCTGTCTGCTTGACACTGATATACACAAACTCAAATAGTTCTGGATGTCAGATTTTGGGGCACAAGCATTCTGATCTGTTAGCACTGCAGCTACATGGGGAAAAAGCACGAGAATTTTCCATTAATCCTGAAGTAGCCTTTCATTGAACACACCTAAAAATGCTTGTACAGGCATCAACACAGCATTAGTGCCTGCAAACACAGAGCTGTGTCCACAGGGAGCTGGTTCCAAGGCCTGTTCCAGTGCTGGATCAGGGAAAAACTCATATCAGAATTATTCCCACTTCCACATTTTCCATTCTTCTTACTTGGATTTCTTAATGAAAAAAGGAAAAATAAAAAACCAAGGAACAATAACAACCAAAAATTCTATATCATCACTCAGTCCTACAGTATCAAGCCTGCAATTGGAATAAAAATGCTGTTTCTCTTAAATAAGGGAAAGGAGACTGATTCACAGTACTGTAGAACTGGATCATCCTTTTGAAAATAAAATCTGTTTATGAAATGCATGTTTAAATCCCATCCTATTGTCTTCTATTGAGTGATTAATTATCACAATCTGTGTGCTAAATGATGTGCAGATTGTAAGGATAGACATGCTCCCTGCTCTAGACACTGTTCTGTAATATCTTATCAGGCTCCTTTAACATAGGAAGGAGTGTCATTATTAACTTGCTTCCCTTAATCTATTTTCAGGTTGAATAATGTCTTCTTTGCAAATAACACTAATTTAGGTACATTTCCTTTGCAAGTAATGCTAATCACTTACACCAGCTCTCCCTGCAGTATTCATCTTTGATTTACTAGAGTTTTCCAAAGCTGAAGGAGGAGCTTTGGAAAGCAAAAAATGCAATTTCATTTCTTTAACACAAATTCCCATCACATAGCTTCAACTAAAGCCATATCCAACACGGCAAATGAGAACTCTAAGTCCAGTTCATTTCAGTTTTGTTGACTTTCCCTTGTAAAATACCCTTACCTTTCTCATATGAAATCAACTGATGCTACTGGCTTCAGAAAATTTAAATATTCACATTCAAAAGCACAGATTTTTTACTTCTGTTACTTGCCTCTCTTTCTTGTAGTCTTCCCACGCAGCCTTTAACGCCGACCAAAGGTTTAAAAGAGTGCCTACAATGAGATTTTTACATCAGCAAAGATGAACTGTAGATAGAATTTTCTAACTTCTTTTTAGACACATCTCCAAAACAGACCCCCAGTAAGTATGACATGTTACACACATCTAAGATGCTGTCTTTTCTACTAGGGAACCCTCAACACTTCCTCACCTTCCCTCTCCTTTAACAAAATTGAAAGGGTAAAATAAACGTGTTTGGATATAGTCCCGCTCCAATTGTAGACAGTTTCTCACAACCATCAACATTTTTCTTACCAGCAGACAGGGTTACTCTGACTTTTGTGCTTTCTGTTACATTTTCCCTCTTAAAAACAAGGAGAAGGACAAATACAGCTTTCAGTACCTTTGGATGCATTGTATACGACCGGTGTATCTCGCTGAAATTCCCAGTGGATCAAAGCAGACATTAATATATCTCTAACAGAAACCGGCAAATGATTAACTGACTCGCTAAGTGCTATCCAGTTTCAAACCTTTTAAGTATGTCAGAGATTTGTTTTTATGCCATGAGATTCTTCCCAAAGGATGATATACTCAGTAGGTTAAAAAATTATACGCCACTCAATAAAGTTTTCATTCTGTTATTCTATGGACAAAAGTAAGAACCTTATTTCTGAAGTACTAAGGCAGGAGAAGGCCCACCATCAGTAGCTGTTCTGTTGCACACCCCAGACATGGGCTTATTACGTGCAGGTGAAAGATAGAAGTCTGGATGCATCATAAATCACCACCTCTTTCTTTCTTATTACTGGTCAACATAGGCAATTGCTTGAAACTTTCTGAACAGGGGTAGAAAAAAACTAACAACCAAAACCCAAACCCTTAAAAAAAAAAACACCTAAAAAAAAGAAATCCACCCTGCACAAAACCCCTCTAAACATAGGAAAAGAGATAAAAAAGGTAGCACATTACCGAAAGCCACATGCTACTAAAAAGAGATCCTCCTGTGTCATTAGACTTTGGTACATTGTATGTGAGAAGCTAACGATGTGATATACTGAGGTGCAGCACACTACAACCCTCAAGAGGTGAATATTCCATGGCCACAGACACACCCTGGAGGAAAAATCTGGAGCAGAGAGACTTCTGTCTTTGCACATAAGTAACATCCATAGGATGTGCAGGCGCACGGAGACCCTGACCCTTGGAGACACACCAGACATGCTTGTGCCATAACTTGTGATTCAAACTTATGGAAAAGATCTTTGTCATAGACAAAGTCCTGTGTTAGTGGGAAAAATGAAGGTTCCTCATAAGATTCTCACCAAGGTAGCTGTGAGATCTCCACAGTATACTTATCTCCAGGTGGTGACAAATGACATCCAGAATCTAACATTCCATTTCTCATGAGACTATTTGAGTTGCACACCAGACACTTCTCCAAGTAGTTCCTGATCTTCTGTTTCATATCAGGTATCATACACAGAGTTTCTACCAGAGTAAAAAAAAAAAAAAGTAAAATGAAAGTAAGCACAACACTATCTTAACCCAACACATAGTGATTCATCCTTTCTCTTCCAAGTGCTCCAGTGCACTCTGATCTTCTCAGTGTGCTCTCCACACATGGCCAAATTTTTCCTGCCCAATATTAAACCATTTAACCAACCTGGTGCCAGTGACAATTAGCTGGAAAGATACAGCAGGGATTATGTTACTCTTACACAGCTGAAGGCACTAGTGCATCGTTATGCTTCCTAGACTCTTATCTGCAGTTTTAAGAAACAGTGGATCATCCTACATCAATACCACCAATGATCCTTCTCCCTATGATCTTTGGGTGGCCAAAAGACTGCAAACATCCTTTATATCTGCATATTACTCTGACATAATGCCTGCATCAATTTAATTATGTTGAAGTTAGAAGGCTGCTTTAACAGAGGTTACCACTCAAATTTACCAAGAAAGCAAATATGAGGAAGGTTAGCAGCTTTCTTTCCTTCCTTCATCTGCCAGTCTACTGCAACAATATCCACACCTTGTCCTTTGTATTTCTAAAAATAAAGGACCAACAGGAGCAGTAAAGTTTGTAAAATATCAGAGACTGTAATGACTCTTAAGTCAAATAGGGAAATTATTCAAAATCCCCTCTGTTTCCATGGGTATCTACCTTAGCAAATTTCGTCTTCGCCCTGAATTTTGAGATAAGACTATGTAATACCTTGGTACAGACCAAGATAGCAGTTACAGTTGCAACATAATATTTTCTAGTTCCATCTTTGATGTCATTATAATTTTAAACATTTCAAAGGCTCCAGTAGTCTGTGATTGATGACTTTGTCTTTAGAATAGATATGCACATAAATAAATTAATTAAAAAGAGAGAATATGAAAGATGAAGTAGAAGACAAATTCTGCTTGCTACTATATGAACATTAAGAATGTGGTTATTTAAACTGATAAAAATCTGAAGACAGAAAACCCTACTGAAAAAAATAAATGCCAATAGTTCTTAAGACGAACATGCTTATCATTCAGCTAGCATATTTCAGGCTGTCATTTAGGTAGGATTTTAGTTTTTTTTCTAAATATACTTAGAGGCAATTATTTTAACTAAAACTGAAGGTTACTGGTAAATTGTTGAGATTAGTCCACTTTTAAAAAAAGCAGGTTTGTGGCCACAAGAAATTGGAAGCTCTGTGAAATCCACTTTGTACCTTAGTGTGGGAAGCTGGGAAGAGAAGAAAAAAACCTGCTATTATTGTGGCAGGGAACTCACTGGAATACAACAGGGAAAAAAGCTCACAGGGTACATAGAAACGAACACAGGTATTCAGAAAGTTAAAAGCCCAAACCTGCACACTACCTTATGTTAGTTTTGCTCTATTATACCTCTGTACCAAATTACCAACTCAGAAGCAAATTTTACCCCAACAATATGGAACTTGATAGAGCCCTAATGAATCAGGTATAAAAAAACCCAACAGGAGTACTTGAAAAGGCACAGGAGCTGTAGAAGGCAAGAAGATAATGCAACAGTGTTTGAATGGTCTAAGAGCATATAACTGTAAGTAATGGGAAGTAATTTAAAAAAATGGACCATTGAGGCTGAACATCGGGAAAAAAACAAGATAAATTAGACCACAGGATTGTTTCTAGAAGGTGTCCTATCATATGAGATGTTTAGAACAAGACTCAATGAAGTAGTAAAAAAAATACCATAGGAAGCTATATTTTAGGTCAAAAAAAGGTCTTTTTCTATCTCTAACTCTGTTTTCTCACATGGTACTTCAGAGAACAAAGTTGGGAAAAACAATGAAAGTAAGGGGTGTGTGGGGGTAAAAACTGTCTAGAAATAGCATCCTATTCATATAGGTGAGAAATGGTAGGAGCTTTTTAACAGTGGTGAGAGTTGAGAAAATATTTTCAAGACAGGAGTTTTCTTCAGGCTATATACAATGGGTTGGAAAAGAAAAAGAGAGTATTCCAGCGAAAGACCTGGGACACAGACCATATAGATTCAAGAGGAAGTAGAAATGTACCCCACCTATGCATAAATACAGTTGTACCTACAGACTTGTTGAGGGCAAAAATAAAAGTAGAAAAGTAGATTTAAAAGAAAAAAATAATCTAAAAAACTGACAGAGAATAAAAAGCTGCAGCTCTTTTTTTTTTTAATCTGGCAATGCACAGATTCACAGGCTAGGCAGAAAGTGCAGATGCCAGAGCAGAGGCACAGCTCAGCTCTCCATGGCAAGATCCATGGCAGGATCCGTGTAAGGGCAGCTCAGCTGCACAAGACCTGTTGCAGGCACCCAAGCAAGAAAACCAGAAATTCAGACAAAAGAGGAAGAGCAGAAAGAGATGGCTCTGTACTATGTTCTGCCAACAGTAGGGAGAACCATCCAACTGCAGATGGGTGCCAAAGTAGACAGCCTGAAAACATCCAGCACAACGTGCTGGTACGTGGAGCCGCTGTAGAGCACAGATAAGCTCAGATACTTTCTGCCACTTTGCAAACTGATAAGGCCTCAAAAAACACATGCTCTTTCAACAGGGGCGTGTGGGGCCAAGGAAACCGTTAACTGGACTCATCAGGGACAGAGACAAGAAAAACAAGACTGTAGTTATCAACCCAGGATTAATAGTTCATTGCTACATTAAAGGCATTGTTTGACAGAGCTGGAAAATAATATTTGCTGGCACAGTCACAAAGCATTACTTTGATATGAAAATGTCAGCGAATATCTCTTTCAATTATTCCTCCTTTCCTATTTGAAAACGGTGTTTATTCCACACAAACCTAGTGTTATCTCAGTTCAATTCAGGGAACTACTCATATCAGTGAAGTGGAATAAAATAAGGGTGTGCAAAATGTTACAAAATACAAAACTCATGTAGGACATTTAGGATTGATCTTCACAAAAGGAAAGAAGACTGCAGTCCAAGCTAAAAGGCCTTGTTGTAGGTTCACTGTTTTTAACCGTGCATAATAAACAGGATGATAAATCTTTAAACACTTAAGTAAAAGTTTCTATGAACTATTTCACAATCTTTTTTCAGTGGAAGATACAGAATATTTTCAAATCATCTGGCAGTAACCTAAGACCTTTAATTTGCACCCAAGCACATAACCTGTCTGACTGCAGTGGAAGTGGTAAGTTTTTAAATGCAGATGCCAGACTTACCAGAAGCCCAGATCTATGGCCACTGTGTGTATAAAGTGAGCACACAATACCATCAATTATGTAGTTAGAATTACCTCCCTCTTCTCAACAAAACAAATGAAAATCTGAACTTCCAACACCATGGATTAGGTGGCCACTGAGTCAGAAAGATCTGAAAAAGGTATCAGAGTACAGTCATACATTTCTTTTTGCATCTTTTATAAAAACACCTGTAACCGCACAGTATGGCCTATCTCCCTGCCCAAAACATCCACAACTAGATATGTTCATACTGTTCACACAAACATTTCAGGAGTGGCCTAAGTTGGTCCCAGTGCTCTAAGAATGCTGAAGTAGATATTATCTTAGGCTTCATGCCTTTACGTTGCTGCATTGGTCCAGTTCACCTCTCCTTTCACAAGCACTCCGAGGTCTCATGCAGTGCTCATACTAGCTCCATGACAATGGCCAGATGCACCTCAGTTTGGGTCTTTTGATCCCTACAGAGCAAGAGGATGCAGAAAAGATGCTCCTGTAAGAATTGGGGGATGCAAAAAGAAGTTCAATGCTGAATGCTGTGGTCAGGCTAATCACCAGGTCAAGAAGGTATGACTGAACAAGTGTTGTTAAAGCTGAAAATGAAGATTCCCAATGTCTCCACCATGTTTTGTGAGAAAACAGGCTAAATTCTTACCAGACGTAAAGGAAGGCAGTTTCTTCCCTTCAGCTGTGGTCAGAGGGCAAGCAATGTTGAACTTGGGCAAGGTTTCAATATTAAAGGCAAGGTTACAGTGTGCTAAAGCATACTAGTGGAAATGCAGAAAGAGCATGTGCAACAATATCATCACAGTAGAAATGACACATGGGGGACAAAAAACTCACACAAAAAAACCTGATTTTGGAAATCAGAAATTCATTTTTAAAAAAGAACTATAGCTTGAGACTATGTGTGCCCACACAGTGTCTTTAATCTCCATGTGGTTCTTCTGGCTGCAGATTTCTTACAGGGTCCCTTATGCAGTCAAGGTTATGCACTTCCACAGTTTCTTACTGGGCTATTGTAAACTCTCTGTCAAAGGCATCAAGTAGAAATATGTGACTTCCAAGACACACAGACAATGGACACAAAGCAGTATGAAGCATGGAGGTCTTCAAAACGGGCAGCTGCAGAGCTATGATTCTAAGATATATCTGACATTTAACTTGATGTTTCAATGACAGATGGTAAGACCAAGCATGACCACCAGATGGTAACAGCTGTGTAGAATGAGTTCTGCACAGCAGAAATTCAGTGGTTATAGGAAATACTTAAAAAATAATGTATTTGGCATCTCCTAGTTAACTACCATTATCTTAGAAAGGAAAGAAAATATCAGGTGGTTGTCAGAAAAAGAAATCTGAGCAGTTCACACTTTTTATATGCTCTTTTGCAGTTTTTACTCTTTATTTAAATTTACCAGAAAATAACCATAAGAACAGAAAGAGATGACTGTTTCACAAGATAACCCCATGAAAGTCCCATTTAAGCCCATCTACTACCAGGTACATCTGTGCGATTCTAAAGCAGATGTTCTAGATTTGCACTGCAGTAAACAGGCATCCATATGCAGTGTTTCAGCTGGGTATCTGTGGGTAGAGCTGGCAGTGAGGCAGTCCCCAGGGACTGCCCTGTTAGAATTCCACAAAGAAATTAAGGGGGTGTTTGGTATGATGATTATGGTGCATCAGATGGCATCACTTCCCCTCCGGATCCTGCTAAATCATCTCTGACAGAAATCATTTATCCCCAGGGCTCCTGAAAACATTTCTGAGCCACAAATTCTTTGTCTTCAGAAAGCACTTGATCTTACGAAGGGCAGATATCTCCAAAGCATTACCATGCGAGATAACACCCTCTAAAACCTTTTATCCCTTCTCAAGCCTCCTACCAATCCCATCAACAGAATATTCTTCTATCCTGAACAATAAACACACTGTGTTTTTCCAGGCTTTGCCAGCAGCATTCGACTAATACTGTTTTGTTTACACAGAAATCTGAAGGCTTGCCCATTTCCATAAAAGGGAAAGTTTTTAAAAATTCCTCAAGCTTCTTTCCTGCTCAAAACAGGCATGCCAAGGGAGCACAAGTGTAGCAAAGACCAGAAGTATTTGGAAATCCAGTATCAAACACAGGCATCCTGTCACCAACACTGAGACAAGTTCTATGTTGATTTTTATTCTTGCAATTACACTGTCTCCAGCAGTACAGTACTGTGAGACTTTTATTCATAGTGTTCTCTTGATTAATAGGAGTCTTGGGGTAGCTGAAAATGCTGTACACTTGTGTTGAAATTTTCCACAGAACTAAAAAAGATGTTCTTTCTATAATTGCAGCTGTGTCAGAAAAAAACAGGCAGCCAGAGCAGGAACAGGCTGAACAAGGGAAACAAAGTAAGGCTAACAGGGGGTTAAGAAGATTAAGGAGGAAAATAAACTGTCACATCAGAAAAACAACAAATTCCCAACAAGTAAAGTGCAAGCAAGGACCAAAGGATATGATGAATCATACCCAAGAATCATGAATATGATGAGACTCAGAGGCCAGGACTCTGCTTTCATATTTAGTATGAGTTCTCATATTTAGTATGAGCTTTCATATTTAGTATGAAAGTTTCCTGGAGTTTCCCCATTATTCAGTGACCAGAAGAGATGGAGGGAAAAGGAAGGGAAAATTTAGGGAGGAAGAAATAAATAAAAACAAACAACAGCATTTTTACTCTGTTAGAACTAATGTTACTATCTCAAGCAAGGCAAGTTACGCAACTAGTTGAGTGTTTTACTGTTGTTTACTCATCATTTGTTCCCCATTTTCATGTTTGTCTTGAAATAAGATTTGCAGAAATGCTGAGCCCACATAGCTGCAGCTGGGAATTGTGCTTGTACTCTGCAAACTGCTCAATGAGAATCATGTTTCTATGTATAAAGTATAAGTGTTATACTGTCTATGTACAGTGTTAACTAATGCTAAGTATGTTAAAAAGGAAGAAAAAAACCCTCAAATTCCATAGGCATTACAAAACAGACACCCAAAGAAGGTAATTTCATACATTATAACTAGAACAATAGAATCATAGAATGGCCTGGGTTGGAAGAACCCTCAAAGATCATCCCACTCCAACTCCCCTGCCATATGCAGGGATACCTTCTGCTAGACCAGGTTGCTCAAAGCTCCAATCCAACCAGGCCTAGGTATTCTTCCAGGAACAGGGAATCTACAATTTCTGTCACCAACCTGTTCCAGTGTCTGACCACTGCCATAGTAAAGAATTTCTTCACAATTTCTAATCTAAACTTCCTTTCTTCCTGTTTGAAGCCATTATCCCTTGTCTTATCACTCCATGCCCTCTCCAGCATCCATCAAACCTCCCTCTCCAGCTTTCTTGTAGGCTCCC